>NC_088219.1:42261768-42289268 GCF_036934945.1 Oncorhynchus masou masou
ACACACACACCCACCCTCTAAGGAACAGAGCCAGAGGTGAGGGGTGATGAGGAGGGGGGACCACACAGCCGGTCTGACCCCTGTAGGGTGAGTGTCTGCACCCCTACATCCCTCCTTCAGCCTCTCCCTTCTTCCCCCACCAACCCTCCTAGCTCCTACACTCATTTCCACTCAATATCCTGCTTTACATATAGAAGCTTCTATTACAGGACCTTTGCCTCTCAGCTCCGCTCAGTTAACTGTCAGAGTTCCATGGACCAGAAATGCTGCCTACCACTTTGTGCTTTTTTCCTCTGCCACCACACACACACACACACACACACACACACCTTACAGTCAGTTATTCCGCCTGCTGTCCCTGAATCAGCCTCACACCAGTGGAAGAACTGTGACATCACTACAGCCCAAATATGGCACACCATGCAGGAAACAGGCGTCACAGCATCTCTACTGCTTCTTACATCAACATACTCTGCCAGCATGGGCAGGGGAAGGTGAGGGGGGTGTTGTATGCCTGTTTAAACACCATATCCCAACACTCCAATCAGTGTCCTCTCGGCTCTAGGGATGCTGGGATATGGTGTTTAAAAAGAGAGTCTAGGGGCCTTGACTGTTTACAGAGAATAAAAATACCTGTAAGAGAACAGTGTTGTGTTGGAACTGTGAGCCAAACACCATAGCTTAATGGTGTTTTACTGGCATAGCAGGTTGGTTTTCCTCCCAGTTTGGCCTTGGGTCTAAAAATGCTACATAAAGTGGCCCGTGTCGATACCAATCCATCCACAGGCACAGGAATACAACTCAGCCTTGATATCAATAATGCTTGATGGTTCTAGCAGCAATTACATTCGATTTAACCTTCAATGCACACACTCCACACACCATTTAGTTGAATGGATTTAACCTGGACGCCAGCATTAAGCTTCTTACTGGACATCACTGTAAATGGTTTTGTTCTTCCTCCTTCAGTGATGATGCAGCAGCTACCATGACTACACACACATGACCACACACACATGACCACACACACATGACCACACACACATGACCACACACACATGACCACACACACACATGACCACACACACACATGACCACACACACACATGACCACACACACACATGACCACACACACACATGACCACACACACACATGACCACACACACACATGACCACACACACACATGACCACACACACACATGACCACACACACACATGACCACACACACATGACCACACACACATGACCACACACACATGACCACACACACATGACCACACACACATGACCACACACACATGACCACACACACATGACCACACACACATGACCACACACACACGACCACACACACACGACCACACACACACGACCACACACACATGACCACACACACATGACCACACACACATGACCACACACACATGACCACACACACATGACCACACACACATGACCACACACACATGACCACACACACATGACCACACACACATGACCACACAAACTCAGAAACACTTCTCCCCCTGATGACAGGACAATGTCTATGGTCCCTCAGCCATATGTTCCCTCAGCCATATGTTCCCTCAGCCATATGTTCCCTCAGCCATATGTTCCCTCAGCCCCATGGTCCCTCAGCCATATGTTCCCTCAGCCATATGTTCCCTCAGCCATATGTTCCCTCAGCCATATGTTCCCTCAGCCATATGTTCCCTCAGCCATATGTTCCCTCAGCCATATGTTCCCTCAGCCCCATGTTCCCTCAGCCATATGTTCCCTCAGCCATATGTTCCCTCAGCCATATGTTCCCTCAGCCATATGTTCCATATGTTCCCTCAGCCATATGTTCCCTCAGCCATATGTTCCCTCAGCCATATGTTCCCTCAGCCATATGTTCCCTCAGCCCTCAGCCCCATGTTCCCTCAGCCATATGTTCCCTCAGCCCTATGTTCCCTCAGCCATATGTTCCCTCAGCCATATGTTCCCTCAGCCATATGTTCCCTCAGCCATATGTTCCCTCAGCCCCATGTTCCCTCAGCCATATGTTCCCTCAGCCCCATGTTCCCTCAGCCATATGTTCCCTCAGCCATATGTTCCTCAGCCATATGTTCCCTCAGCCATATGTTCCCTCAGCCATATGTTCCCTCAGCCATATGTTTCCCTCAGCCATATGTTCCCTCAGCCATATGTTCCCTCAGCCCCATGTTCCCTCAGCCATATGTTCCCTCAGCCATATGTTCCCTCAGCCATATGTTCCCTCAGCCATATGTTCCCTCAGCCCCATGTTCCCTCAGCCATATGTTCCCTCAGCCCCATGTTCCCTCAGCCATATGTTCCCTCAGCCATATGTTCCCTCAGCCATATGTTCCCTCAGCCATATGTTTCATATGTTCCCTCAGCCATATGTTCCCTCAGCCATATGTTCCCTCAGCCATATGTTCCCTCAGCCATATGTTCCCTCAGCCCTCAGCCATATGTTCCCTCAGCCATATGTTCCCTCAGCCATATGTTCCCTCAGCCATATGTTCCCTCAGCCTCATGGTCCCTCAGCCATATGGTCCCTCAGCCATATGGTCCCTCAGCCTCATGTTCCCTCAGCCCCATGTTCCCTCAGCCCCATGTTCCCTCAGCCATATGTTCCCTCAGCCCTATGTTCCCTCAGCCATATGTTCCCTCAGCCATATGTTCCCTCAGCCATATGTTCCCTCAGCCTCATGTTCCCTCAGCCATATGTTCCCTCAGCCATATGTTCCCTCAGCCTCATGTTCCCTCAGCCTCATGTTCCCTCAGCCATATGTTCCCTCAGCCATATGTTCCCTCAGCCATATGTTCCCTCAGCCATATGTTCCCTCAGCCATATGTTCCCTCAGCCCCATGTTCCCTCAGCCATATGTTCCCTCAGCCATATGTTCCCTCAGCCATATGTTCCCTCAGCCATATGTTCCCTCAGCCATATGTTCCCTCAGCCCCATGGTCCCTCAGCCATATGTTCCCTCAGCCCCATGTTCCCTCAGCCATATGTTCTCTCAGCCATATGTTCCCTCAGCCCCATGTTCCCTCAGCCATATGTTCCCTCAGCCATATGTTCCCTCAGCCATATGTTCCCTCAGCCCCATGGTCCCTCAGCCATATGTTCCCTCAGCCCCATGTTCCCTCAGCCATATGTTCCCTCAGCCATATGTTCCCTCAGCCATATGTTCCCTCAGCCCCATGTTCCCTCAGCCATATGTTCCCTCAGCCATATGTTCCCTCAGCCATATGTTCCCTCAGCCATATGTTCACTCAGCCATATGTTCCCTCAGCCATATGTTCCCTCAGCCCCATGTTCCCTCAGCCATATGTTCCCTCAGCCATATGTTCCCTCAGCCATATGTTCCCTCAGCCCCATGTTCCCTCAGCCATATGTTCCCTCAGCCATATGTTCCCTCAGCCATATGTTCCCTCAGCCATATGTTCCCTCAGCCCCATGGTCCCTCAGCCCCATGGTCCCTCAGCCATATGTTCCCTCAGCCATATGGTCCCTCAGCCATATGTTCCCTCAGCCATATGTTCCCTCAGTTCCCTCAGCCCCATGTTCCCTCAGCCCCATGTTCCCTCAGCCCCATGTTCCTTCAGACCCATGTTCCCACCTTGATGTACACAGGTATTTTGGTAATCCATGGTTGCCCTATGTTCCCTCAGTTCTCTCAGCCCCATGTTCCCTCAGTTCTCTCAGCCCCATGTTCCCTCAGTTCTCTCAGCCCCATGTTCCCTCAGTTCTCTCAGCCCCATGTTCCCTCAGTTCCCTCAGCCCCATGTTCCCTCAGCCATATTCTCCCTCAGCCCCATGTTCCCTCAGCCATATGTTCCCTCAGTTCTCTCAGCCCCATGTTCCCTCAGTTCTCTCAGCCCCATGTTCCCTCAGTTCTCTCAGCCCCATGTTCCCTCAGTTCTCTCAGCCCCATGTTCCCTCAGTTCTCTCAGCCCCATGTTCCCTCAGCCCCATGTTCCCTCAGTTCTCTCAGCCCCATGTTCCCTCAGCCCCATGTTCCCTCAGCCCCATGTTCTCTCAGCCCCATGTTCCCTCAGCCCCATGTTCCCTCAGCCCCATGTTCCCTCAGTTCTCTCAGCCCCATGTTCCCTCAGTTCTCTCAGCCCCATGTTCCCTCAGTTCTCTCAGCCCCATGTTCCCTCAGTTCTCTCAGCCCCATGTTCCCTCAGTTCTCTCAGCCCCATGTTCCCTCAGTTCTCTCAGCCCCATGTTCCCTCAGCCCCATGTTCCCTCAGTTCTCTCAGCCCCATGTTCCCTCAGTTCTCTCAGCCCCATGTTCCCTCAGCCCCATGTTCCCTCAGTTCTCTCAGCCCCATGTTCCCTCAGTTCTCTCAGCCCCATGTTCCCTCAGCCCCATGTTCCCACCTTGATGTACACAGGTATTTTGGTGAGTTAATCCACTGTCGCATGAATTAATAAATGAGGACCATCTACAGAGCCCCACAGTGGAGGTGTCATAATACCCATATAACCTTGCGTTCAAACAGTGAAACAGTTCCAATCGTTTTTCTACCATTCATTTCAGAAACACTTAAAATAAGGGCTGTGTTTCGTGCAGGATCACCCTGACATTGTGTTCTGAAAACCATGTAAATCTCTCTAGGACAAGGTGCCCTGATGATCTGGATGAGACTTCTAGATGTAACTTGATGCTATTCTTCTGTAATATTTATAAAAGTTCAAGGTCATAGTGATTGAACATATTCAGTAAGTTTCATATAAAGGCCTACACTTACATGTTTGTGTTGTAGATGCTGAAATAATCCACATTTTCTACCTTTGTGCCAATTTTGATACAAATTGTTTCAGTGGGTACTGGGGGAAAATGGGGCTGAGGGAACATAGGGCAAACCCCCTGGTGACAAGAGAATTGCAGCCTGCCAAGAGTGCCCAGTAATTCATCAATGTAACCACATTTCCATACAGAACTGTGAGTCATATACGCTGTGTAGCAACTACCAATCCATATCAGCTCCACTGCTAAACAGCATGCTAAAAAACATCATGCTAAAAAACATCATGCTAAACCAGCATGCTAAACCAGCATGCTAAACCAGCATGCTAAACATGGCCCACTAACATACATGAGCTCATAAAAACCAAGGTTGCGTCTCAAATTGCAACCTATTCCCTATGTAGTGCACTACTTTTGACCAGGACCCATCCAAGATGGCGTAGCAGTTAGATGTCTTTGTCTTGTCGTGTCCCTTGTATATATCTTTTTCTAAGCATGTTTAAAAAAATATTTTCCTAACCTCAACTTCTAAATACTCTCCTGCAACACGCCTCACCCAATGTGGCGTGGATCTGTTTTTTTCCCAAAGTATTTATATTTACTTCGGATCTGGAATCCCTCAACTGAAGCTAGCCAGCTAACTAGCTACCAGCTATCAGTCAGCAAACCACTGCTAGTGGTCATCAGCTAACCTTAGGCTCAGAAAGCTCTCGCCAGTTCGTACAACGTGACTCAAACCAGAGCATAATGGACCTATTTTAAGCTTGAGAGTAGGCGCATTATTTTCATTTTATTTGCGATTTTCAGAAATCGTTAACGTTGCGTTATGCTAATGAGCCTGAGGCTTTAGTCACGATCCCAGATCCGGGATGGGGAGTTTCAAGAAGTTAAATGTCTCTAGAGACAATATCTCTCATCATTACTCAATCATCATTACTCAATGCCTAGGTTTGTAAACTCTCCTTCCAAACTCACATTAAGCATCTCCAAACCAAAATTAAATCTAGAATCGGCTTCCTATTTCGCAACAAAGTATCCTTCACTCATGCTACCAAACATACCCTCATAAAACTGACCATCCTACCGATACTAGACTTCGGCGATGTCATCTATAAAATAGCCTTCAACACTCAACCAACACTCAACCAATTGGATGCAGTCTATCACAGTGCCATCCGTTTTGTCACCAAAGCCCCATACACTACCCACCACCTACGACCTGTACGCTCTCGTTGGTTGGCCCTCGCTTCATACTGGTCGCCAAACCCACTGGCTACAGGTTATCTACAAGTCTCTGCTACGTAAAGCCCCGCCTTATCTCAGCTCACTGGAAACCATAGCAGCACCCACTCGTAGCACACGTTCCAGCAGGTATATCTCACTGGTCACCCCCAAAGCCAATTCCTCCTTTGGTCGCTGTTCCTTCCAATTCTCTGCTGCCAATGACTGGAACGAACTGCTAAAATCACTGAAGCTGGAGATCTCCCTCACTAGCTTTAAGCACCAGCTGTCTGAGCAGCTCACAGATCACTGCACCTGTACATAGCCCATCTGTAAACAGCCCATCTATCTGCCTCATCCCCATACTGTATTTATTTATTTATCTTGCTCCTTTCCACTCCAGAATCTCTACTTGAACATTCATCTTCTGCACATCTACCATTCCAGTGTTTAATTGCTATATTGTAATTACTTTGCCAACATTCTCAACTGGCCTACCTGGTTAAATAAAGGTGTTCTCAACTGGCCTACCTGGTTAAATAAAGGTGTTCTCAACTGGCCTACCTGGTTAAATAAAGGTGTTCTCAACTAGCCTACCTGGTTAAATAAAGATGTTCTCAACTGGTCTACCTGGTTAAATAAAGGTGTTCTCAACTGGCCTACCTGGTTAAATAAAGGTGTTCTCAACTAGCCTACCTGGTTAAATAAAGGTGTTCTCAACTGGCCTACCTGGTTAAATAAAGGTGTTCTCAACTAGCCTACCTGGTTAAATAAAGGTGTTCTCAACTAGCCTACCTGGTTAAATAAAGGTGTTCTCAACTAGCCTACCTGGTTAAATAAAGGTGTTCTCAACTGGCCTACCTGGTTAAATAAAGGTGTTCTCAACTGGCCTACCTGGTTAAATAAAGGTGTTCTCAACTGGCCTACCTGGTTAAATAAAGGTGTTCTCAACTGGCCTACCTGGTTAAATAAAGGTGTTCTCAACTGGCCTACCTGGTTAAATAAAGGTGTTCTCAACTGGCCTACCTGGTTAAATAAAGGTGTTCTCAACTAGCCTACCTGGTTAAATAAAGGTGTTCTCAACTGGCCTACCTGGTTAAATAAAGGTGTTCTCAACTAGCCTACCTGGTTAAATGAAGGCGTTCTCAACTGGCCTACCTGGTTAAATCAAGGTGTTCTCAACTGGCCTACCTGGTTAAATAAAGGTGTTCTCAACTAGCCTACCTGGTTAAATAAAGGTGTTCTCAACTGGCCTACCTGGTTAAATAAAGGTGTTCTCAACTAGCCTACCTGGTTAAATAAAGGTGTTCTCAACTGGCCTACCTGGTTAAATAAAGGTGTTCTCAACTGGCCTACCTGGTTAAATAAAGGTGTTCTCAACTGGCCTACCTGGTTAAATAAAGGTGTTCTCAACTGGCCTACCTGGTTAAATAAAGGTGAAATGAAAATAAATAAAAAGGGCTCTGGTAAAGTAGTGCACTATATAGCTAGGTAATAGGGTGCCTTCCCAACCCAGTCTGGCATGTCAGTAGCTCAATACAGCCTCGCTGCTTGGCATTCAGCTCTGAGTAAGCCTGGAAAACAAACACCTGCTCTCGAGGAGAGAGAGAAATGAAGTGAGCTCTGCAGCAGCCTCCCGTGAAGACCTTTTCCTCCGCCTGATAGCATCAGCTATCAGGGCCCTGGGCTCCAAAACATGACACACATGAAAGAATGAAACCCTCCATTACTGGCTAATTTCTTTACATAAGAGAGCCGCTAGCTACATCAGGCTACACAATACCTCATCTCCAGGCTCTAGGATAGTGGACAAACACACACCGAGAAAGAGAGACGAACTACTCGCACATCGTTACAATGTACATGGCCATAATATGACATCTGAAATTCCTCTGGAACTTTAGTGAGTGTAATGTTTACTGTACATGTTTTATTGTTTATTTCACTTTTGTTTATTATCTATTTCACTTGCTTTGGCGATGTAAACATAGTGTAACGACCCTGGGTTTATAAGCGCGGATATCGACTCTGCCGCTTGAGCATGTTTTGGGACACAGCAGAGGGTTCGAGACCTGCTCCCTGCCTGTTTCATTACAATATGTTTCCCATGCCAATAAAGCCATTTGAATTGAAGAGGAGAGAGAAAAAGAAAGAGAGAGAAAGAGCTAGAGATTAAAATAATAGACTGCTAATCTGAGTAACGCTTGGTGATTGATTTAGGCCTTGGTCCTATGGGAAAAAACTTCTGTCTTTCGGTCCTAAGACTTACCTCTTACCTCTTTCGGTCCTAAGACTTACTTAAATCTTGTTGTTGCACATCCCTTATCACTCTATCGAAGCAAAAAAACACTGTTGACGTTTAATATAAAATGCAAACCTGGTCAACACACAGCTTGACTCACCTGCTCCCGCTTTCTCCTGTTGTGCTATTTAAAACAAACACACAGCTGGACTCACCTGCTCCCGCTTTCTCCTGTTGTGCTATTTAAAACAAACACACAGCTGGACTCACCTGCTCCCGCTTTCTCCTGTTGTGCTATTTAAAACAAACACGACTGGCTCAACTGTTCTGGGGAACTAAGTAAGATTGATAATGTGCCAGGGGAAATAACACAATCTACGTTATCTCCTAAGGCATTGCACAAGTTCCACTGCAGGTATTTACTTTAAAAAACTAATATTAAAACGTATTGAAAAACTTCAACTGTATTAACTACAGGATCGGACAGACATATCCGAAATGGGCAGAAAGCTTAAATTCTTGTTAATCTAACTGCACTGTCCAATTTACAGTTTCTATTACAGTGAAAGAATACCGTGCTATTGTTAGAGGAGAGTGCACAAATTTGAACTTGAAAATATATTAATAAACCAATTAGGCACATTTGGGCAGTCTTGATACAACATTTTGGACAGCAATGGTTCCTTGGATCAGTCTAAAACTTTGCACATACACTGCTGCCATCTAGTTGCCAAAATCGAAATTGCGCCTAACCTGGAATAATACATTAAGGCCTTGCATTTCAAAGATGATTGTATAAAAATAAATATATGCATGTTATTTTCTTTGTATTATCTTTTACCAGATCTAATGTGTTATATTCCCCTACATTAATTTCACATTTCCACAAACGTCAACGTGATTCCTTTCAAATGGTATCAAGAAAATGCATATCTTTGCTTCAGGTCCTGAGCTACAGGCAGTTAGATTTGGGTATGTCATCATAGGCGAGGTTAAAAAACCATCTCGTGGCTATTTCAAACTAATATTTTTTTCCCTCCTCAATCTACACACAATAACCCAGAATTTTAGAAATTCTATCAAATTTATTAAAAATATAAAATATAAATACCTTATTTACATAAATATTCAGACCCTTTGCTATGAGAAATTGAGCTCAGGTGCATCCTGTTTCCATTGATCATCCTCAAGATGTTTCTACAACTTGATTGGAGTCCACCTGTGGTAAATTCAATTGATGGGACATGATTTGGAAAGGCACACACCTGTATATATAAGGTCCCACAGTTGACAGTGCATGTCAGAGCAAATACCAAGCCATGAGGTCAAAGGAATTATCCATAGAGTTCCGAGACAGGATTGTGTCGAGGCACAGATCTGGGGAAGGGTACCAACAAAAATTCTGCAGCATTGAAGGTCCCCAAGAACACAGTGGTCTCCATCATTCTTAAATGGAAGAAGTTTGGAACCGCCAAGACTCTTTGTATACCTGACCGCCTGGACAAACTGAGCAATCGGGAGAGAAGGGCCTTGGTCAGGGAGGTATCCAAGAATCCAATGGTCACTCTGACAGAGCTCCAGAGTTCCTCTGTGGAGATGGGAGAACCTTCCAGAAGGACGACCATCTCTGCAGCACTCCACCAATCAGGCCTTTATGGTAGAGTGTCCAGATGGAAGCCACTCCTCAGTAAAAGGCACATGACAGCCTGCTTGGAGATTGCCAGGGCACTGGCTGGTTCACAACAGCTTTTTTCAGTAGTTCCTCTTTTCACAGCAACAAGGAGAGTGAACAACTATTTGTAATTGGTGTGTGTGTGTCTGTGTGTGTGTCTGTGTCTGTGTCTGTGTGTGTGTGTGTGTGCCGTCCTGCCCTTCCCTTCACATGCACACATCATCCAGAGAGAAAAGTGTGTGAGTGACAGTTAATCTGCTTGCCTACTCCTGGACCACTGCATTGTGTACCTGACTGATTGACAGCTTGACTGGCGGAAGGGCAGACTGGACCAGGAACGGAGATGCAAATCAATGTCAACAAAACAGCCATTTCGGGTTTCTAACCAGACCAGAAGACCAAAAACACTAGCAGCTCTACATCAGACGGTACATTGTACGTGGTCAGAGAGGTGGAGTCTCAAGTGAGTCCCAAATGGCACCTTATTTCCGAGTGCACTGAAGTCGTGCACTATATAGGGAACAGGGTACCATTTGGGGCATAACCTTGGCTATCACCAGTGGCGTGTCAATGAGCTCTATAGGCCTAACCTTGGTAGTAAGTAAGTCTAGAGGACACTGCTATGGATTCAGCAGTGTCGCCAGCACAGCTGCACACAGTCAGTGGCCCTGTATCCGGTCTCCCAGTACAAACACAAAGACATACACACCTGTTTATCCCATTGGGTGTGTGTAGCCCTGGGAGCGAGGTAGTGAGGGGCTCTGTGTATCTGTCTCGGAAAAATCGCATTCAGTCTCTTTATTGTGTTTTCACTGAAGCCATTTTACCTTTGGCTGGTAACTCAATTCATTACGCACAATCGTGTTAGAGTGAATCACTAAAAGTTTCCATTTTGGTTTTGGTTTTTATTTTTTGTTAGTTTTTCTTTCACTGTATGGTGGAACACAGATTCCACTCAGCCATCGCTGAGGCCACAACAATACTTAAATCACATCAGGAGACATTTTGAGGTCTGGGAAAAATCTGAGTGTACTTACTCTTTAATTTATGTGCACACCCAGCTGTTGTGAAGCAGTGTTTTTGTACCGTAAATGTGATACCCACTCCCTTATGAAAAAAGATTGCAATCAGTGTGCAGTAGAACTACAGTACACTGCATTATAACTGCAGATAGAGTGCAGTAGAACTACAGTACACTGCATTATAACTGCAGATAGAGTGCAGTAGAACTACAGTACACTGCATTATAACTGCAGATAGGGTGTAGTAGAACTACAGTACACTGCATTATAACTGCAGATAGAGTGCAGTAGAACTACAGTACACTGCATTATAACTGCAGATAGAGTGCAGTAGAACTACAGTACAGCATTACACTGCATTATAACTACAGTACACTGCATTATAACTGCAGATAGAGTGCAGTAGAACTACAGTACACTGCATTATAACTGCAGATAGAGTGCAGTAGAACTACAGTACACTGCATTATAACTGCAGATAGAGTGCAGTAGAACTACAGTACACTGCATTATAACTGCAGATAGAGTGCAGTAGAACTACAGTACACTGCATTATAACTGCAGATAGAGTGCAGTAGAACTACAGTACACTGCATTATAACTGCAGATAGAGTGCAGTAGAACTACAGTACACTGCATTATAACTGCAGATAGAGTGCAGTAGAACTACAGTACACTGCATTATAACTGCAGATAGAGTGCAGTAGAACTACAGTACACTGCATTATAACTGCAGATATAGTGCAGTAGAACTACAGTACACTGCATTATAACTGCAGATAGAGTGCAGTAGAACTACAGTACACTGCATTATAACTGCAGATAGAGTGCAGTAGAACTACAGTACACTGCATTATAACTGCAGATAGAGTGCAGTAGAACTACAGTACACTGCATTATAACTGCAGTTAGAGTGCAGTAGAACTACAGTACACTGCATTATAACTGCAGATAGAGTGCAGTAGAACTACAGTACACTGCATTATAACTGCAGATAGAGTGCAGTAGAACTACAGTACACTGCATTATAACTGCAGATAGAGTGCAGTAGAACTACAGTACACTGCATTATAACTGCAGATAGAGTGCAGTAGAACTACAGTACACTGCATTATATAACTGCAGATAGAGTGCAGTGGAACTACAGTACACTGCATTATATAACTGCAGATAGAGTGCAGTGGAACTACAGTATGCCGCAAATATTGTGTCCAAAATAACTGCAGTAATTACTTCATCCAAAATACCACAGTTAACTGCAGTTACAAAACAAAAATAATAATGATAGAAATCTGCAAGGTAAGAATAGAGCAACGTGAAATTATGCAATTACATCCTACATGTTGTAGTTTTGATTGAGAAGGTTTTTAAGAAAGCCTTTTCAATCTACCAGAAGACTGTTAGCTAGCGGCATCGCTAATGGCTAAACACAGTGGTAGATGCCGCGCACCGCACACACACCGACAGGGGCAGTCTCGTTGCCTCTTCAGAAAGTTGCAGGAAGTACCAGTAGCTGGTGCATTCTGTTCATGTCTTAAGATAAACTTACGTAGCCCAGTGGTTAGAGCGTTGGACTAGTAACCGGAAGGTTGCCAGTTCAAACCCCCGAGCTGACAAGGTACAAATCTGTCGTTCTGCCCCTGAACAGGCAGTTAACCCACCGTTCCTAGGCAGTCATTGAAAATAATAATTTTCAATGATTTGCCTAGTTAAATAAAGGTCAAATAAATGTTCAATACATCTAGTTGATTCCCTACTATGTTCAATACATCTAGTTGATTCCCTACTAAGGTCAAAACATCTAGTTGATTCCCTACTATGTTCAATACATCTAGTTGATTCCCTACTATGTGCAATACATCTAGTTGATTCCCTACTATGTGCAATACATCTAGTTGATTCCCTACTATGTTCAATACATCTAGTTGATTCCCTACTAAGGTCAAAACATCTAGTTGATTCCCTACTATGTTCAATACATCTAGTTGATTCCCTACTATGTGCAATACATCTAGTTGATTCCCTACTATGTGCAATACATCTAGTTGATTCCCTACTATGTTCAATACATCTAGTTGATTCCCTACTATGTGCAATACATCTAGTTGATTCCTTACTATGTTTAATACATCTAGTTGATTCCCTACTAGGGTCAATACATCTAGTTGATTCCCTACTAGGGTCAATACATCTAGTTGATTCCCTACTAGGGTCAATACATTTAGTTGATTCCCTACTAGGGTCAATACATCTAGTTGATTCCCTACTAGGGTCAATACATCTAGTTGATTCCCTACTATGTTCAATACATCTAGTTGATTCCCTACTATGTTCAATACATCTAGTTGATTCCCTACTAGGGTCAATACATTTAGTTGATTCCCTACTAGGGTCAATACATTTAGTTGATTCCCTACTAGGGTCAATACATCTAGTTGATTCCCTACTAGGGTCAATACATCTAGTTGATTCCCTACTAGGGTCAATACATCTAGTTGATTCCCTACTAGGGTCAATACATCTAGTTGATTCCCTACTAGGGTCAATACATCTAGTTGATTCCCTACTAGGGTCAATACATCTAGTTGATTCCCTACTAGGGTCAATACATCTAGTTGATTCCCTACTAGGGTCAATACATCTAGTTGATTCCCTACTATGTTCAATACATCTAGTTGATTCCCTACTATGTTCAATACATCTAGTTGATTCCCTACTATGTTCAATACATCTAGTTGATTCCCTACTATGTTCAATACATTTAGGAATGTTGTTGAATTCTGTTTTAATGTCTGGATTCCTTGATTCCATCCACTTTCTCCATTTCGCCGATTTTATAGGGCCCTACCTAAACCTAGCAATAGCATCCAAAAGGTTCAATTAAGTAGATGGGCAAATGCTAAACCTTCCTCACAGCCTCTGGTCAACCAAGGGTTAAGAGGATATGACCTCATTCAGAGGAGGAACTGGGCACATCTCTAAGGGACAGTTTTATAGAGGCATCTGACAGGAGACTTAAATAATCAATAATACGCTACTACGAATAATGTCTCTGGGGATGTGTCCCAAATTGCACCCTATATCTTACATAGTGCACTACTTTCCCCCCCGAGCCATAGAATCCATGGTCAAAAGTAGAGCACTATAAAGGGAATAGCGTTCCATTTGGGATGCAGCCTGGGCCTGGCTGCAGTAAAAGCATCTCCATCCATCCATCTCTGACCCTGGGAGAAGATTAAACACCAGCCCTTCACTTTCATTTTTGCTTTCAACACACCTCCAAGGTTACCTTCAAGACAACCCCCTGCTCCCCTCCTCCACCCCTGTCCCATATCAGCGAAATACATTCCACACCACACTGGGGCTACTTGTGTCAAATAACACTTATGAATATGAGAGGCTGGGAGAAACGAAAAACTCAGCACTGCAGAGAGAGAGAGAGAGAGAGAGAGAGAGAGAGAGAGAGAGAGAGAGAGAGAGAGAGCCAGAAGGAGGGTGAATGTATAGGTGGGTATTTGAGTTACCGTGTTGTATTATGTGGGTGTAGAATAGATCAGGGGGTTCCCAAACTTTTTCACGCAGGCCCCCCTTCCAACATCCCACGCCCCCTGCGTTTGCCTGCCACGTCTATTTCTATGGGCACAAGCACTGTTCATGACACAAACTGTTCACACTCCTCTTGTTGGCGGAGAGAACATTTTGCAAGTTTATAGCTCATTTCCTGCAATTCTACACATTTGTGTTGATGTGATATTTGAATGACGCAAACATTACAAAATCAATGGGTTAAAAAATCCTTGCAAAAACATTCTAGCTGACATGGGCTCGTTGATCTGGACATTTCTGGCAAATTATAAACTGCTCTCTAAGGTCTGATGACTGGCAGTCGAGGAAAACTGCTGATGCACTACCCAAAAATGCACCTTGTGCATTCTACTGTTAAGCATTTCAAGAGGAGGTTGAATGCCGGACTGAGTTCCTTAAAAAATAAACATACAGGACCAGTCAAAAGTTTGGGCACATCTACTCATTCAAGGGTTTTTCTTCATTTTTACTATTTTCTACATTGTAGAATAATAGTGAAGACATCACAACTATGAAATAACACATATGGAATCATTTCCATCTTAATGCGTTTGAGCCAATCAGTTGTGTTGTGACAAGGTAGGGGTGGTAAACAGAATATAGCCCTATTTGGTAAAAGACCAAGTCCATATTATGGCAGGAACAGCTCAAATAAGCAAAGAGAAACGAGAGTCCATCATTACTTTAAGACATGAAGGTCAGTCGCAAAAACCATGAAGTGCCATGATGAAACTGTCTCTCATGAGGACCGCCACAGGAAAGGAAGACCCAGAGTTACCTCTGCTGCAGACGATAAGTTCATTAGAGTTACCAGCCTCAGATTGGAGCCCAAATAAATGCTTCACAGAGCTCCAGTAACAGACACATCTCAACATCAACTGTTCAGAGGCGACAGCGTGAATCTGTAAGGACAGACGCTGGGAGACGACAAGCAAGTACAGGGAGTGAATATTTAATGAATAAACAGACAGGAAAGAAAACACGAACAGCGTCTGGACAAAGGACACATAACGACATTAACGCTGACTCGGGAGGGAACTGAGGAAGTGACCGGTGATAAGGTGATGGAGTCCAGGTGAGTCCCATGAAGCGCTGATGCGCGTAACGATGGAGACGTGTGTGTGGTGATGAGCAGCCTGGCGACCTCGAGTGCCAGAGAGAGAGAGCGGGAGCAGACGTGACAGAATCAGGACTTCATGGTCGAATAGCTGCAAAGTAACTAAAGGACACCCAAAATAAGTTGCTTTTGCCAAGAAACGCGAGTACTGGACATTAGACCGGTGGAAATCTGTCCTTTGGTCTGATGAGTCCAAATGTGTGTGCAAAGCTGTCACCAAGGCAAAGGGTCGCTACTTTGAAGAATCTGAAATATAAAATACATTTTGATTTGTTTAACACTTTTTTGGTTACTATTAAACAGCAGTTTTCCTCTTGTACTACATGATTATATATGTGTTATTTCATAGCTTTGATGTCTCCAAACTTTTGACTGGTACTATATATATATATATATATGTTTTTGTCCCATTACGCACCACATTTTGGGAACCACTGGACCAGATGAATGTGTAAGAGGGTATCCTGGGGTACTATTGAGTGTCTGGGACTAGAGCCTAATGGGGATATAGCAGTTGGAATGTGTGTGTGTGTGTGTGTGTGTGTGTGTGTGTGTGTGTGTGTGTGTGTGTGTGTGTGTGTGTGTGTGTGTGTGTGTGTGTGTGTGGCGCTGGACATTTTGGCAGCATTTTAATTTACCAGACATTTGAGAAATTTAACAGACCCACGGTGCTCAGAATGACAGAAATCACATTTAGATTATGGTAATTCATTTTAACAGAACATGTTTGAAGATGTTACAATAACGCAACGCCGCGTGTCCTTACCGCTCACTTTGAAGCTGTTAGAATAACTGTCCACATTTATTTTTCCTCAGCCAACAAGACAGTAATGAACAGCAACATCACTAGCCTTTGTCAATCTACTATCCCCCATAGTAGAAAAGTTAGCTTGTCGAGAAAGAATTAGCCTATTCCAAACAGACTCTGGTACAGTTTTGGACCAATAGATACCAAATTCATACAACCAGTAGGCTACATTTAAAAAAACTTTAACCAATGAGGCTGATGGAACAGATCAGAACGTTTAGCTTAAAAATGTTGATAAACTATTATTTCTTCACATTATAAGCTCAGAAATGCACACAAGGCAGTAGGCTGCTACAGATGCAAGCGGTTTGATGTGACAGAGATGTTTAGAAAGAGGGGAGATCTAAAGATGCAACAACTATCACGGGTTGCTAATACGACTAGGATTGTGCCTTTGGCTACTGGACAATTAAAAACAGTTGATTGGAAAACCAATAGAACCCGTGAGAAATAGGCTCCTGGTTTCATATAAAAGTCTTTATAAAATAACTGCCTCTGCGGATATGGTTGTAGCCTTTGCCTAGGCAGCTTTGAAGGTAAAACATTCCTCATTATATGTAGTGAAATACTCAGGTTTCAAACAATTAAGTAGCTTTATGTTTTCAAAATGCATACTGCCTCCAGCTCATTGCAAAGTGGTATGGACTGCCTTCCATTACCTACGCATTTAAATGGGAAGTTCACTTCAATTACCAATTGAGAAATAAAAATATTACTATTTCTCAATGTGGCCATCAAAACTGGTTTAACACGCAATAAAAAAATGTAATTGTTGCACAATGATTGGGCGTATAAAATGACATGTTTCCCTCCAGCAGTGAGTATTTGAGTAGCTGTAGCAGCAGATCTGTCACGTCCTGACCATAGAGAGCCCTTGTTTCTCTATGGTGGAGTAGGTCAGAGCGTGACTAGGGGGTAGTCTAGTTTAATATTTCCATGTGGGGTTCTAGTTTAAATTTTTCTACGTTGATGATTTGTATGATTCCCAATTAGAGGCAGCTGGTAATCATTTGAGGAAAATAGGCACGTTTCTCAACATATACACTGACTTTGAGAAGGGATTGCGTGACGATTAGCTTAGCAACCGCGTGAAAACGTGAACGCGATTGGTCAACAGTCTGCTGGGTAGGGCGTTATACGTTCCTACAATCATTCGCTTCCTATCTCCTTTCTATAATACCTCTGGCAACGCCACCATGCAATGCACCCTGGGCTAAAGAGGCAGACAAACCCATCTGTTAAATTACACATGACTCTAGGTAGGAATACGGCAAAAATATGATCAATGGCTCGTTGGAGAGAAGACATCCTCTCGAGTTATTGGCCAGTATTGAAATCTGACCTGTATGATAGACGCTATCTAAAATCATATTCCTATTAATTTCCAGTGTCGTGATTATCACAGTGCTACGTCATACCATCGTACTACTTACGATCACGTGCTAGTCGGAACTGGGAAACATTTCCGACTTGCTAACTACTTGTTGTTATACAAGTGCCACAGTCAGCCAGTAAGCAAGACGGAAATGTCTGTGTTTCCTACTTCCTACTAGCACGTGAACACAGCATTAGCCACAGCTGTCAGGCCACTTTCTGCTTTGAGAGAAGTGGGCTTCAGCGTCAGTAATGGATGACCGGGCCCTGTGTCTCCCCCTCAGGGATAGACTGTGTGTGTGTGTGTGTGTGTGTGTGTGTGTGTGTGTGTGTGTGTGTGTGTGTGTGTGTGTGTGTATTGACTGACCATTGACTTTCAATGGGACAGGGACAGGGAGGAATGTGCTGTATGGAGAGAAGAGTAGAGCTAACAGAACATATCTGTGTCTGTCCTTGGAGAAGTACAAAGGAAACACAGCTAGCTGGCTATCTATCTCTCCCAGCCACTGTTCTGCTGCTCTGCCTTGAGCTAAGCCATTTCTAGTCTATTAAAGCGAGCCAAATTAAGGAGAGGTGCCTTGACAATGATATCTCCCTCACTAACTTTAAGCACCAGCTGTCAGAGCAGCTCACAGATCACTGCACCTGTACATAGATCATCCAACTACCTCATCCCCCATACTGTTATTTATTTGATTTATTTTGCTCCTTTGCACCCTAGTATCTCTATTTGCACACGCATCTTCTGCACATCTATCACTCCAGTGTTTAATTGCTATATTGTAATTATTTCGCCACTATGTCCTATTTATTGGCTAACCTCCATTATCCACCTCATTTGCACACTCCTTTTATATTGTGTTGTTGACTGCATGTTTGTTTATTCCATGTGTAACTCTGTGTTGTTGTTTGTGTCGCACTGCTTTGCTTTATCTTGGCCAGGTCACAGTTGTAAATGAGAACTTGTTCTCAACTAGCCTAGCTGGTTAAATAAAGGTGAAATAAATTATAAATAAATAATAAATAATAAAGGTGAAATAAAAAATGTAATAAAAAAAAGAGAGTCAACTCAATCATCAAGTTGGCAGACAACACAACAGTGGTGGGCTTGCTTACCAACAACGACGAGACTACAGGGAGGAGGTGAGGGCACTCGGAGTGTGGTGTCGGGGAAGCAACCTCTCAGAGGGAGAACTCCCCTATCCACATCGTCAAGCAAAATCCACATCGAAGGGACAGCAGAGGGAGACCCTATCCACAGCAGTGGAGAACTCCCCTATCCACAAGGGACAGCAGAGGGAGCAGAGGGAGAACTCCCTATCCACATCGAAGGGACAGCAGAGGGAGAACTCCACCCCTATCCACAGCAGAGGAGAACTCCCCTATCCACAGCAGAGGGAGAACTCCACAGCAGAGGGAGAACCCCTATCCACATCGAAGGGACTCCCCTATCCACATCGAAGGGAGAAGCAGCAGAGGGAGAACCCCCTATCCACATCGAAGGGACAGCAGAGGGAGAATCCCCTATCCACATCGAAGGGAACTCCCCTATCCACAGAGGGAGAACTCCACACAGTGGAGCAGAGGGAGAACTCCCCCTATCCACAGCAGAGGAGACATCCACAGCAGGGAGAACTCCCCTATCCACATCGAAGGGACAGCAGAGGGAGAACCCCCTATCCACAGCAGAGTGGAGAAGGAGAACCCCTATCCACATCGAAGGGACAGCAGAGGGAGAACCCCCTATCCACAGCAGTGGAGAACTCCCCTATCCACAGCAGTGGGACAGCAGAACCCCTATCCACACAGGGAGAACTCCCCTATCATCAGCAGAGGGACAGCAGAGGGAGAACCCCCCTATCGAAGGGACAGCAGAGGGAGAACTCCCCTATCCACATCGAAGGGACAGCAGAGGGAGAACCCCCTATCCACATCGAAGGGACAGCAGAGGGAGATCCACATCGAAGGGACAGCAGTGGAGAACCCCCTATCCACATCGCAAGGAGACAGCAGTGGAGAACCCCCTATCCACACAGTGGAGAATCCCCTATCCACAGGGACAGCAGTGGAGAACCCCTATCCACATCAGAAGGGACAGCAGTGGAGAACTCCCCTATCCACAGGGAGAACAGCAGAGGGAGAACTCCCTATCCACAGCTATCAGCAGAGGGAGAACATCGAAGGGACAGCAGAGGGAGAACTCCCTATCCACAGCAGAGGGAGAACTCCCCTATCCACATCGAAGGGACAGCAGAGGGAGAACTCCCCTATCCACAGCAGTGGAGAACTCCCCCCCTATCCACAGCAGTGAGACAGCAGTGGAGAACTCCCCTATCCACATCGAAGGGACAGCAGTGGAGAACTCCCCTATCCACAGCAGAACTCCCCTATCCACAGCAGTGGAGAACTCCCCTATCCACAGCGAAGGGACAGGAGAACTCCCCTATGGAGAACTCCCCCTATCCACAGCAGTGGAGAACAGTGGAGAACCCCTATCCACAGCAGTGGAGAACTCCCCTATCCACAGCAGTGGAGAACTCCCCTATCCACATCGAAGGAGAACCCCCTATCCACCAGTGGAGAACTCCCCTATCCACATCAGCAGAGGAGAACCCCCTATCCACAGCAGTGGACAGTGGAGAACTCCCCTATCCACAGCAGTGGAGAACCCCCTATCCACAGCAGTGGAGAACTCCCTATCCACATCAGAAGGGAACGTTTTAAGTTCACTCGAACTCCCCTATCCACAGCAGTGGAGAACCCCCTATCCACAGCACATCACAGACAAACTGAAACGGTCCACCCACACAGACAGTGTGGTGAAGAAGGCGCAACAGAGGCTGAAGAAATTTGGTTTGTCACCCAAAACCCTGACAAACTTTTACAGATGCACAATCGAGAGCATCCTGTCGGGCTGTATCACAAGCTGGTACGGCAACTGCTCCCCATCCCACAACCGTAAGGCTCTCCAGATGGTGGTGCGGTCTGCACAACACACCACCGGGGTCAAACTACTTGCCCTCCATGACACCTACAGCAGCTGATGTCACAGGAAGGCCAAAAATATCATCAAGGACAGTGGAGAACTCCCCTATCCCAGCAGTGGAGAACTATCCACAACCACCCGAGCCACTGCCTGTTTACACCGCTACCATCCAGAAGGCGAGGTCAGTACAGGTGCATCAAAGCTGGGGCGGAGAGACTGAAAAAACAGCTTCTATCTCAAGGCCATCAGACTGCTAAACACCCATCACTAACTCAGAGAGGCTGCTGCCTACATTGAGACCCGATCACTGGACACTTTAATAAATGGATTACTAATCATTTTAAATAATGCCACTCTAAATAATGCCACTTTAATAATGTTTATATATCTTACAATACTCACATCAGATGTATAAACGGTATGCTATACCATCTATTACACCTTGCCTATGCCGCTATCGAGAACCCCCATCGCTCATCCATATATTTAGCATGTACATATAATCCATATATTTCTATGTACATTCACCCCTTTAGATTTACGTGTATTAGGTCGTTGTTGGTAAATTGGTAGATTGCTTGTTAGATATTACTGCACTGTCGGAACTAGAAGCACAAGCATTTCACTACACTCACATTAACATCTGCTAACCGTGTGTATGTGACCAATAAAATTTAATTTGATTCCTGGTCGTAATGCTGGTAGTTCTGGTGAGTTACCGCCACTCTACTATCCAATAGTTCTTCCCGGCTCTATGTAATGACACAAAACAATTCCTGAGCTGATAACGTAAAAAATAGTACATTAACAAAAAAATACTGCCGAGATGCTTAAGAGCGACGCTGCCATCTCCGTTGGTGCCGTGACTCTGAAGGACGTCACCCTCAACCACAGCCCCAGCACCTCACACAGGAGCAACAGCTCAACGGACACCCCGCCCAGACCAGCGAGACACACTCCCAAACCTGCGAGACCCTCTCCCGAAGAACCTGCCCTGAGAGAACCCATGCCAAGAGTACCTACACCCAGACCACAGCATCACCAGCCACATCCCCACCCCAACCAGCTGAGACTCCCCTCCCAAACAAACCCTGGCCGCACCCTACATAGGTCCCCCAGATCAGACCTGTGCCTCTTCTGCCCCCATCTCTGCAGCAAGGACCTCAACATGACAGCCACACATATGCCAAGGCCGTGAGCAGTGCAACAGGCCCAACCCCCACGAATACACCCCCCCGAGCCCCATCCTGCAACCTCAGAGGTATTTATCAGATACTCAACATGCTCTGTTCACACCTACTGTAATGGTCAGGGCCTAAAGCACACAAAAACAACACTAGACACTATGGAACACAACGTTTTTACTATCTCATCCTGGAATATACAAGATCTGAGGTCATCTGCCTTTGGTCTACAGAGCAGGAACGCAGACTTCATCAAATAAAATGGAAATACAGATATTGCCATCCTATAGAGGCTACGGACCCACTGGTTGCCCTCTAGATTACAGAGAGCTGGTAGTCCCATCTACCAAACTACCAGGTGTGAAACAGGTGAGGTAATGCTAACTAAACATGCTCTGCTCACACCTACTGTGATGGTCAGGGCCTAAAGCACACAAAAACAACACTAGACACTATGGAACACAATGTTTTTACTATCTCATCATAAAATGGAAATACAGACATTGCCATCCTTTAGAGGCTACGGACCCACTGGTTGCCCTCTAGATTACAGAGAGCTGGTAGTCCCATCTACCAAACTACCAGGTGTGAAACAGGTGAGGTAATGCTAACTAAATCGGTGTCCAAAACTACAGATTTCCGATTGTTATGAAAACTTGAAATCGGCCCTAATTCATCAGCCATTCGGATTAATCGGTCGACCTCCAGTAGAAACCTACCAAAAAAACTATTGGACAACAACAAATTCAATCCCTTTTTGACAACATCATGGACAAAAAGTTTCACTGTAAAAGTGAAGTTGTAAACTTGACAGTAGAAAACCTCAACAGTATATTTCACCTCTTAGCTTCCAACCTAAGAAAATTAACAACAATGAAAAATGATTAGATGAAGAATGCAAGAAATAGAGAAACATATCCGACCAAAAACAGAGACCTACGCCTTCACTATGGTGAATCACTAAAACAAAACAGAAATACAGAAAAAGAGGGAACCGCACGTCAGAAATCAGCTCAATGTAATTGTAGAATCCATATAATCTAACCACTTCTGGGAAAATTGGAACACAATTAACAAACAATAGTGTTAACTCTCCAAAAAGGAGATTTGAGGATAAACCACTTCTCCAATCTTCTTGTCTCTATAACAAAGAACAAACAGCAAAAACATATACATGATCAAATAAAAATCTTAGTTAAAAAAACAACTATTAAAGTCTACCAGAACACTGGATTCTCCAATTACATTGAATGAACTACAGGATCAAATACAAACCTTCCAGCCCAAAAAGGCCTGTGGTGCTGATGGTATACTAAATGAAAATAGAAACCGGGTGGTTCGAGCCCTGAATGCTGATTGGCTGACAGCCCTGGTATATCAGACCGTATACCACGGGTATGACAAATTTTTATATTTTTACTGCTCTAATTACGATGGTAACCAGTTTATAATTGCATTGAGGCACCTCGGAGGTTTGTGGTATATGGCCAATAAGGCTAAGGGCTGTGTCCAGGCACTCCGCGTTGTGTTGTGCAAAGAACAGCCTTTAGCTGTGGTATATTGGCCATATACCACACCTCCTCGTGCCTTATTGCTTAATTATAAAATATATAGACCACAAATTTCAATTGGCTACACTTAAACGGCTATACTTAAACGGCTATACTTAAACTCTTTAACATCTCTGGCATCTTCTCCAATATTTGGAACCAAAGACTGATCACCCCAGTCCACAAAAGTGGAGACACATTTGACCCCAATAACTACCGTGGGATATGCGTCAACAGCAACCTTGGGAAAATCCTCTGCATTATCATGAACAGCAGACTCGTACATTTCCTCAGTGAAAACAATGTACTGAGCAAATGTCAAATTGGCTTTTAACCAAATTACCGTAAAATACACCTTAATTGACAAACGAACAAAACAAAGGCAAAGTCTTCTCATGCTTTGATGATTTCAAAAAAGCCTTTGACTCAGTTTGGCATGAGGGTCTGCTATACAAACTGATGGAAAGTGGTGTTGGGGGAAAAACATACGACATTATAAAATCCACGTACAAAACACATTTCTTTCCACAGAGCCGTGGGGTGAGACAGGGCTGCAGCTTGAGGCCCACTCATATATATCAATGAATTGGCAAGGGCACTAGAACAGTCTGCAGCACCAGGCCTCTGGCTCAGTTCCAGGATGAGGAAACAGAAGTCTGGAACAGTCACTACCATCCAGGCCTCTGGCTCAGTTCCAGGATGAGGAAACAGAAGTCTGGAACAGCCACTATCATCCAGGCCTCTGGCTCAGTTCCAGGATGAGGAAACAGAAGTCTGGAACAGCCACTACCATCCAGGCCTCTGGCTCAGTTCCAGGGATGTTAGAGGAAACAGAAGTCTGGAACAGCCACTACCATCCAGCCCTCTGGCTCAGTTCCAGGATGAGGAAACAGAAGTCTGAAACAGTCACTACCATCCAGGCCTCTGGCTCAGTTCCAGGATGAGGAAACAGAAGTCTGGAACAGCCACTACCATCCAGGCCTCTGGCTCAGTTCCAGGATGAGGAAACAGAAGTCTGGAACAGCCACTACCATCCAGGCCTCTGGCTCAGTTCCAGGATGAGGAAACAGAAGTCTGGAACAGTCTGCAGCACCAGGCCTCTGGCTCAGTTCCAGGGATGTTAGAGGAAACAGAAGTCTGAAACAGCCACTACCATCCAGGCCTCTGGCTCAGTTCCAGGATGAGGAAACAGAAGTCTGGAACAGTCTGCAGCACCAGGCCTCTGGCTCAGTTCCAGGGATGTTAGAGGAAACAGAAGTCTGAAACAGCCACTAACATCCAGGCCTCTGGCTCAGTTCCAGGATGAGGAAACAGAAGTCTGGAACAGCCACTACCATCCAGGTCTCTGGCTCAGTTCCAGGGATGTTAGAGGAAACAGAAGTCTGGAACAGCCACTACCATCCAGGCCTCTGGCTCAGTTCCAGGATGAGGAAACAGAAGTCTGGAACAGCCACTACCATCCAGGCCTCTGGCTCAGTTCCAGGGATGTTAGAGGAAACAGAAGTCTGGAACAGTCACAACCATCCAGGCCTCTGGCTCAGTTCCAGGGATGTTAGAGGAAACAGAAGTCTGTAACAGTCTGCAGCACCAGGCCTCTGGCTCAGTTCCAGGATGAGGAAACAGAAGTCTGGAACAGCCACTACCATCCAGGCCTCTGGCTCAGTTCCAGGATGAGGAAACAGAAGTCTGAAACAGTCACTACCATCCAGGCCTCTGGCTCAGTTCCAGGATGAGGAAACAGAAGTCTGGAACAGCCACTACCATCCAGGCCTCTGGCTCAGTTCCAGGATGAGGAAACAGAAGTCTGGAACAGCCACTACCATCCAGGCCTCTGGCTCAGTTCCAGGGATGTTAGAGGAAACAGAAGTCTGGAACAGCCACTACCATCCAGGCCTCTGGCTCAGTTCCAGGATGAGGAAACAGAAGTCTGGAACAGCCACTACCATCCAGGCCTCTGGCTCAGTTCCAGGATGAGGAAACAGAAGTCTGGAACAGCCACTACCATCCAGGCCTCTGGCTCAGTTCCAGGATGAGGAAACAGAAGTCTGGAACAGCCACTACCATCCAGGCCTCTGGCTCAGTTCCAGGATGAGGAAACAGAAGTCTGAAACAGCCACTACCATCCAGGCCCAAACCGCTCATCAGAGAGTCTCCACTCCACCCAGCTAGCAGACAACCATTTTCCTCATTCATTCGATAATGTGTTATTTTTACAGCTCACCCCTGTCGGTTTACCCCGTCCCTCCTCCCCCCATCCCTCCCATAGCCCTTAGCAACTGTCATTTATTGAGTGAGCACACAGTAGCCTCCCTCCACAAACACAATCCTACAACAAAGAGCCAGAGGGAGAGAAATTGAGTGTGTGTGCGTGCATGTTTGTATGTGTGTGTATACTAGCTTGAGGAGTTGATCTGATGGGAGGGAAGAGGCTCTGTAAAGCATTCTATAGATACAGTTTGCCTCTATTGATTCCTATTATGACCCCAACCTTCTGGATACCGACCAACCACAGTACGGCACATAGAACCATGTCTCTCCTCTCTTCCTGGGGAAAGGAAAGACGACGCCAGGTGTTTCAGGCTTCGGGGTTTTTGCCTTTTTCGAGGTCGGTTCTATTTGGGTGTGGGCTGTGCACTGATTGGCGGCGTCCTCGTTGGTCAGGATGTGTCGCACCTGTCGCCTCGTTAGTATTCACCTGTGCTGGCACAGCTGCTGTCTCGGAGCTGCAGGGACAGTTGGCATGAGAGATGTTGGAGGAGCTTCACCATTGGTTAACATTCCCGCTTTTAGTTTGTGAATACAGAGCATTTTCTTGCATCTTCCTATTCGCTCCATATTATCGGTTGGTGTTTATTTTCATTTGTCGTCTCTCGGGATAATTTGGTGGGCACTGATGGTGGGTGTCTTTTAGGATCCATATTTCCTGTCGCTTGCAAGAGAGGGAGGGTGATGGAAAGGTTCCTACAGGGGGTAGAGTAGACCCCGTAGACGTGCAGCTGCGAGATGTAGAACTTTAGGCAGAGTGGGAACAGAAATTAAGAGTACGAGAGACTTTTTCCAGCTCCCCCTCCTGTTTGAGCGACACTTCTGTTTCTCGTTGCGGAACGTAACACAGAGCAAAGGAGAGAAAGCATCATTCAACCTTTATCATATCTACATCCCTACTGTCTGTCAACCCTGACCGTGCAGCCACTGGGGCTGACGCCATTCAAGCCAACTAAACCTATTTCCTCCTTCGACCCTGTATAGAAAGTGAATCAACTACAGACATATAGCTTGCAAGCACTGATAGTTGGAGGGCCAAGAGAGAAGGTAGAGGTGGCTTGCAGGCACTGATAGTTGGAGGGCCAAGAGAGAAGGCAGAGGTGGCTTGCAGGCACTGATAGTTGGAGGACCAAGAGAGAAGGCAGAGGTGGCTTGCAGGCACTGATAGTTGGAGGGCCAAGAGAGAAGACAGAGGTGGCTTGCAGGCACTGATAGTTGGAGGACCAAGAGAGAAGGCAGAGGTGGCTTGCAGGCACTGATAGTTGGAGGACCAAGAGAGAAGGCAGAGGTGGCTTGCAGGCACTGATAGTTGGAGGACCAAGAGAGAAGGCAGAGGTGGCTTGCAGGCACTGATAGTTGGAGGGCCAAGAGAGAAGGCAGAGGTGGCTTGCAGGCACTGATAGTTGGAGGACCAAGAGAGAAGGCAGAGGTGGCTTGCAGGCACTGATAGTTGGAGGGCCAAGAGAGAAGGCAGAGGTGGCTTGCAGGCACTGATAGTTGGAGGACCAAGAGAGAAGACAGAGGTGGCTTGCAGGCACTGATAGTTGGAGGACCAAGAGAGAAGGCAGAGGTGGCTTGCAGGCACTGATAGTTGGAGGACCAAGAGAGAAGGCAGAGGTGGCTTGCAGGCACTGATAGTTGGAGGACCAAGAGAGAAGGCATTGACATTTGGCATTGATTCCCCACATTTTTATTGCCACCACA